>NC_057814.1:264167381-264182161 GCF_018294505.1 Triticum aestivum | reverse complement strand
CAAGGTCGACTCCCACAGAAAATGATAGCCACCATCTCATCGAAACATCGGGACACCTTCGCCTCTATCAAGTGGTATCAGTTTTCAGCTTGTTCTTCATTTGCTCGCAGGAAACAGACCCTCGTTGTCAGGTTGATCGTGCTCCGGCGTGGTCAATAACCCCTCGGAAGTTGGTTTAGCGATTGCTAAGGCGCGACGTCTCGCACGTTCGTAGTCGGATCGTAAAGGTCGACTCCCACAGAAAATGATAGCCACCATCACATCGAAACATCGGGACACCTGCGCCTCTATAAAGTGGTATCAGTTTTCAGTTTGCTCGGTGAGAATTTCCATTTTTTACTAGATTAGATTTATTTTCTTACCTATTGTCCAAGAAAAAGCCACAAAAAAAGTTAGATCTATTCATCCTTTGTCCAAGCCAGTCCGAGCCTGTGCAATTTTCTTTTCATTGCTTGCATAGTTGAATTATCGGTTGCATCGTCGTGTCGAGTTGCTGGTCTTGGTGTCTAGTTCGTTTAGAGTTTCGAGTTCTGTTCATATTAGTCATGCCGCCGCTGCATCATTATCCCTTCGCTGTCCACCACCCCATCCATCAACTTCCACCACGTGCTACCCATCGTTCATTGTCACAATCATAGTTGAGATCGTTCACATCTTCGCTTGATCCAGTCTCCATCTTATCTAGTTTGTTTTGGAAAGAGGGAGAGAGAAAAAAAGGCAGAAAAAAAGAAAGAAAAAGTAAAAAAAAGTCGGGGGAAAAAAGAGAAGGAAAAAGAAAAAAGTGCGAGAAAAAAAAGAGAGGCAAAAAAAATTCGGATCTATGTAGTGTCAATCTCGTATCTGAATTCAGATTGAAATCTGTTTTGTGCACTGTTCAGTAAAATAGGTATATCTTCCTCATACGGAGTCCGTTTTGGCTCCGTGAGTACTCAAATTAAAGCTAGCGACAGGCCGCATCTGAATAGTTGCAGAAGCTTTTTCAATATTTGATACCTCAAAATCGGCTTCTAAATAGGTCTTTTTGCCGTCCGAAGTTCGCGGACACAGCTTGTTCCAATTTTCCAGGCCAGTTTTACAATTTTTTTGACTCCTCATATCAACTCGGAATTGAGTGATTCTTTTTGCGTTTGAAAGCTTGAGTTAGTGCCATTCTTGAGAAAAATTATCAAAAAATTGGCACAAACTTTTTCAGAGGAAAGTTGGAGAGAAAGTTGTTGGTATATCCTGCTTGGCAGTTGTTTCACATCACTATCTTTACTGCTATTGTGATATTCACTTATATCTTGCTGTCCAGAGCTACTTCATGTCCTATATTGATGCTAGTTGTGCTACGCAGTGACCTCATTAGTGTTCTAGGCTCGCGTCTCTTGTCCGGTCTAGCCTAGGAAGAGTACCGTCATTGAGCGTTTATTCAACATTGCATCTCTGAATTGATTATTGCTAATCTTTTGCTACCATATATTTAAGCCTTCCAAGATAAACATATTTCTACACCGTGTATACATAAGTTCCCCTGGCAATTGCTTTACTCAATCTTCAAAGTTATTTGACACCGTTGGTTGCCTGTCACCACCTGCTGCTTGGTAAGAACTTGTAAGATATTGATATTTGCTTTACTGTGAGCACTTTACCACCACACCCTAGTAGTTCATAGGAACATTATTCTTGAATCTTGTTTCTTGTTTCTACTAATCATGACAGGGTCCAAAGATAGAAGTTCTTGGATGACGGATACATCTTCACCATCACGAGAGGTGGGACAACACACACAAGCATATGGTCAGGTTATCTCGTTACCATCATTTGAGGGTAGATTTAATGCTGCTATTTATCTAGCTTGGGAGCTTAAAGTCGAACAAGTTTTTAGTCACCATGATTTTTCTGAACTTGAGAGAGTACGAGCTACCACTAGAGTATTTACTAGTTTTGCTTCTGTTTGGTGGAGTGTACATTGTAAGAAAAACATTGATAACCAACCCACAACCTGGAAAGTTTTGAAAGCTGTAATGAGACAACAATTTTTTCCTCCTTACTATCGGCGTGAATTGCTTTGCAAATTGGAACAATTAAAACAAGGCAGTAACACTGTTCATGCTTACTACCAGGAGTTCGAATATTATATGCATCATTGTGACATAGAAGAATCTGAGGATGATACAATGAATAGATTTTTTGGTGGTTTGAACCATGATATCCGTGCAAGATTTTAGTATATTCCTCGTTGCATTACTGGTATGTATGTTCGTGCTTGTACCTTTGAGAGACAGATACAAGAGGATGCATTCGGTGACTACAACAACTACTATTCCAGTTCATGCTCACCACCGCCGGTTGGTTCATCCACCGTTGCACCTACTAGAGCAGCCCCACCTCAGATTGTGAGCGCGACATCATCTCAAGAGTATGGTACATTGTCATCATCTGTACCTACATCAGCTACGTCTTTGCAACAAGGTAACAGTAAATGTATTGATGATATAACTTCACATGAGAATGATGCATGCCTAGTTAACTTAAATGCATCATGTGTTGAGTTACCTGTTGATTTGAGCACACCACCTATTTTAGAGAATCTTGTTACTATCATGAATGTGTCATGTGATCAAACAACTGAATACCAACAATTTTGAGTGCACCCATTGAATTAACTATTGATGCAAAAGAACCAATGTTTAATCATTTTGATATGACCTCTAATCTTGGCGATGATTCTGTGTCCAATGACTTATTGCATGTTTGCTTATTTAAGCATGTTGTAGCATGTAAATTTGATGCAAATAAGGTTTATTGACCAATGTTGGGATGGTTTAATGATGAACATTGTCAATCTTTTGAAATGAATAAGAGTTTCACTTATATGTGCAAACTGAGTTGGAATATTTTCATGCCTTCTACTTCTTGTGATAATATTTTGGCTTTAGATTTTATGAACTATGAAAGTTACTCATGTATACATGTGTCATATGTGCAAAAACCAAGGGAAGTAAAAATGGATGACATATACATATACAACATGTACACCTTGTCTCTTTTGTTAGCCACATTTCAGATTAAGCAGCGCCGAGGACGGCTTTCTTTTCAAGAAGGGGAGGATGATGAGGACATGACTACCTTGGATACGACCAAAAATATTGCATACATGTATATTTGTGAGGTGTATGGGACATTTGTACAATCCACATATGAAGATAAGGGAAAAAGAGAAGTTTAGATTCTGTTCAAAAAGTCCTCTCATGTCACTTTTGGGGAAAAAGAAGATATAGTCCAAGTTTCTCACGTTCTGGATTCAGATTCGGACTGCACAGACATACCTGACTCAAAACGCCAGGAACTCTTTCCTACAGACTCCAAATTGGGTGGTTCTTTTTTTGTTGAAAGTAGATTTCATGCTATTTCCAACCCAATTGCATTCACCTTCAAATTCGACCGGAGTGTTGAGTTATCGATGAAACAATCTGACGCTTCAGCAGAATCCGAGTCAAACTACAAGTCCAAAGGTGTTGCATCACCTCCACTTGGGCCCATGGGCCTTGTACGACCTAGGGTTAGTTTTAGGCTGTCTTGGACGTCCTCCCACCTCCTTGGATGCCACCCCTTGCTCCTATATAAGTAGATCCATCTAGTAGCTTTTTCCTTGGGTTTTATTTCGATTAAAAGTTCACCATAGCTACAACTTCGCGTACTTCGTTTGTGTTTAACGACCAGACAAAGGCGTCACAGAACCCCACCTTCATTAATAAAGCTTTCCTCTCATATTCCCAATATCCAGATTCCAATCTCAGTTTCTTGCTTGTTCTTCGTTTGCTCACAGGAAACAGACCCTCGTGGTCAGGTTGATCGTGCTCCGGCGTGGTCAATAACCCTTCGGAAGTTGGTTTAGCAATTGCTAAGGCGCGACGTCTCGCACGTTCGTAGTCGGATCGTCAAGGTCGAGTCCCACAGAAAACGGTAGCCACCATCTCATCAAAACATCGGGACACCTTTGCCTCTATCACAAGATAAGCATATTTCAAAGTGTTTGGCAATTGTTTTAATTCAAACACAGGATCACCTTTAGGTGGAGGAGGACCTCCTAGAGTTTCAATAGGCAAATTGTGTTCAAGCAGAGGACGTTGTTCAAAGAAAATCTTATCTATTTCATTTCTTTCATGCATATGTAAATCATTTTCATGGTCTAGCAGATATTGTTCTAGTGGATCAGTAGGAGCCACAGCAATAGAAGCAAGACCAATTATTTCATCCTTACTAGGCAATTCTTTTTTATGAGGTTTTCTACTAAACTTGGAAAAATTAAACTCATGAGACTCATCACCAAAGATAACACCGACAATTTGTTTATCACAATCTATTTTTAGCATTACTGGTGTTCAAGAAAGGTCTACCAAAGATAATGGGACAAAATCATCTTGTGGGGAACCAAGAACAAGAAAATTAGTAGGGTATTTTATTTTCCCACACAAGACTTCAACATCTCTAACAATCCCAATTGGTGAGATGGTGTCTCTATTAGCAAGTTTAATAGTAACATCTATGTCTTCTATCTCTACGGGCGTTATGTCATTCATAATTTCTTGATATAAGGTAAAAGGAATAGCACTCACGCTAGAACCGATGTCACATAAACCATGATAACAGTGATCTCCTATTTTAACTGAGACAACGGGCATGCCAACAACAGGTCTATGTTTATCCTCTTTAATGGGTTTGGCAATTCTAGCAGCTTCTTCGCAGAAGTAAATAACATGCCCATCTACATTTCTTCCAAGAGATCCTTAACCATAGCAACACTAGGTTCTACTTTGATTTGCTTATCAGGTTTAAGTGTTCTAATATAACTTTTGTTGACCACTGTTGAAACTTTAGCATGTTCCTTCATCCTAACAGGGAAAGGTGGTTGCTCAATATAAGCAGTAGGAACAACTGGATCAACATTATAAATAATAGTTTCCTCTTTAGCTAGTATCGGTTCTTTAGTTTCTTCTTTAATAGGTGGGTGATATTTAAACCACTTCTCCTTAGGGAGATCAACATGAGTAGCAAATGATTCACAAAAGGAGGCTACTATCTCAGAGTCAAGTCCATATTTGGTACTAAACTTTTGAAAAGCATCGGTATTCATAAAAGATTTAACACAATTAAACTTAAGCTTAGTACCCGACTCTTTGCCTTCATCGAGTTCCCAATCTTCAGAGTTGCGTTTAATTCTTTCTAAGAGATCCCACCGGAATTCAATAGTCTTCTTCATAAATGAACCAGCACAAGAAAGTATCAAGCATGGATCGATCATTATGAGAAAGTCGAGCATAAAATTTTTGAATAATAATTTCTCTTGAGAGCTCATGATTGGGGCATGAATATAACATTGACTTAAGCCTCCCCCAAGCTAGAGCGATACTTTCTCATTCACGAGGCCAAAAATTATATATGTAATCCCGATCACGATGAACTAGATGCATAGGATAATTTTTTGTGAAACTCCAATTTCAATCGATTCCAATTCCAAGGTCCAATATCATCGCATAGCCTATAGAATGCCGATGATTCTCCCTTCAAAGATAAAGGGAAAAACTTCTTCTTAACTTCATCTCCGGGTAAACCTGCAAGCTTAAACAATCCACAAATTTCTTCCACATATATCAAATGCATATCAGGATGTTCGGTTCCATCTCCTGCATAAGGATTAGATAGCAGTTGTTCTATCATACCCGAAGGAATTTCATATTCAATATTTTCAGTAGGTGCAGTAGGTTGAGGGGTAACTAATTGTGGTTCCGGTCGAGGTAAAGATACCCCGAACAAACCCCTCAAATGATTGTTTTCCATAGTAACAAGTGACAATAAATTTCAGCACGTAGTAATAATTTTCCCTTACCAAGTTCCACTTACCAAGAGCGCTTCACTCCCCGGCAACAGCGACGGAAAATAGCCTTGATGACCCACAAGTATATGGGATCAATTTTAGCCTTTTCGATAAGTAAGTGTGTCAAACCCAACGAGGAGCAGAAGGAAATGACAAGTGGTTTTCAGCAAGGTAATGTCTGCAAGTGCTGAAATTGTAAGTAACAGAGTAGTTTGATAGCAAGATAGTTTGTAACGAGCTAGTAACGGTAATAGTAACAGAGAAGCAAGGTAGCCTAATCCTTTTGAGGCAAAGGACATGCCAAAACAGTCTCTTGTATAAGCAAAGCGTTCTTGAGGGTACACGGGAATTTCATCTAGTCACTTTCATCATGTTGATTCGATACGTGTTCGCTACTTTAATAATTTGATATGTGGATGGACCTGTGCTTAGATGTTGTTCTTACTTGAACAAACCTCCTACTTATTATTAACCCACTCGCAAGCATCCGCAACTACGAGAAAAGTATTAAGAATAAATTTGAACCATAGCATTAAACTTTTGGATCCAATCGGTCCCTTACGGAATAGCGCATAAACTAGGGTTTAAGCTTCTGTCACTCTCGCAACCCATCATCTAATAACTACTCCACAATGCATTCCCTTAGGCCCAAATATGGTGAAGTGTCATGTAGTCGACGTTCACATGACACCACTAAGGGAATCACAACATACATACTATCAAAATATCGAACACATATCACGTTCACATGATTACCTGCAACATGATTTCTCCCGTGACCTCAAGAACAAAAGTAACTACTCACAAATGATAATCATGCTCAAGATCAGAGGGGTATTAAATAGCATATTGGATCTGAACATATAATCTTGCACCAAATAAACCATGTAGTAATTAACTACAATATGTAATCAACACTACTAGTCACCCACAAGCACCAATCTATAGTTCCGGTAACAAGATTGAACACAAGAGATGAACTAGGGTTTGAGATAAGATGGTGTTGTTGAAGATGTTGATGTAGATTGCCCTCCCCAAGATGGGAGAGTTGTTGGTGATGATGATGACGATGATTTCCCCCTCCGGGAGGGAAGTTTCCCCGGCGGAATCGCTCTGCTAGAGGGCAAAAGTGCTCCTGCCCAAGTTCCGCCTCGAGACGGCGGTGCTCCATCCCAAAAAGTCCTCTCCTTATTTTTCTAGGTCAAAATGACTTATATACCGGAATATGGGCACCAGAGGTGGGCTGGGCTGAGCACAACCCACCAGGGCGCGCCTAGGGGGCCAGGCGCGCCCTGGTGTCTTGTGCTCACCAGGTGGCCCCCTCCGGTGGTTATTTGCTCCAGTATTTCTTATTTATTCCATAAAAAATCCTCAGTGAAGTTTCAACTTGTTTGGAGTTGTGCAGAATAGGTGGTCTGACATAGCTTTTCCAGGTCCAGATTTCCAGCTGCCGGAATTCTCCCTCTTTGTGTGAACCTTGCATATTATGACAGAAAAGGCATTAGAATTACTCCAAAAACATTATTATGCATAAAAACATCATAAATAACAGTAGGTAAACATGATGCAAAATGGATGTATCAGCTATCTCTACATCTATTACATTATAGTGGCAATCCTGTGGCTCTAGCCATCATGTCGTGATGCGTAGGCCACTTAACGTTGCAACATATAACCATCTCAGACATAAACTCATTATCATGACGAAGGCTATACAACATCACATGCAATTCTGCAAAACCAAGTTAGACATCCTCTCATTGGTTTGGCAAATTTTAATTACATGGCTTCTAGGGTTTCCGGATGACACTAGCTACCTACGTCCACCATCAAGGCAATAATTCTTGTTGCTAGATTAACTTTTGACGTGTGTGAGGGAAGAGACTTAATTAAAAAATCTCTAGGCCCACACACTAAACTTCGTTAATACCCATGACCCGCTAGAAGATCAAAAAATTCATCACCCTCTTTTTTTGCGATGGCTCACTATACTTGACTATGATGAAGCCCAAAGAATTGTTAGTAGATCGTCCACAGCCAGAGCCGGCCGATTGTCGGAACTTTGTGAAAAGCTACATCATGCCTTTAATGAACTTAATTGAAGGAACACTCGAGGGAAGCATAGCAATAATATCAAACCCTCACATCCACATGTAATCTAGATCGAAACCTGCATCTACCCATAGAACCGCCCATGATGCCACTGTTGGGAAACATAGTAGAATTTTTTTTGCCCTACTATCACCCTGGAACAAAATGAAGATGCATTAACAGTTTGGATTCAATCATTACCGACTCTGAGTTGCAGCAGAAGAAGACGAGTAGGTGTAGATCATACTTGGAGTCCCTCGAACCGTGATGAACGAACGACCCTGCGAACTACCCACGAACAGTCCCTCGAACGGAAGACCGAAAGCACGTCATCTTTACGAGTCATAAGCGTGTGATCTTCATGATCCAGCAGGCCTTATAGCTTTGCCGTCCAGAGCTAATTGTCGCTGGAGAATTAGAGGGAGGAGATTATAACCACACTGGGCTTCTAATTTTGAGGATTGGAGGATCTGGGTCAAGCTCTAATTGAACAACTAGGATCAACCAAAACTAGAACTAAAGAACTAGAGGAAGTTCCAAAACTTGTGTAGAGAAAAGTTGCAAAAGCCTCTAATATGGGGAGAAGTGGTACCACCCTTGGCCACAAGGGGAGGGAAACTCCCTCTCCCTTGGCCATCCAAGAGGACAGGGATTCCTCCTCCAATTTGGCCTCCCTCTCCCCTTTCCATGGGGAAAAGTGGCGCCACCCTTGTTGGGCCCTTCTAGCTCAAGTTGCCTTCCACCTCTTGACCTTTTGAGGCCGTTTATATTTAATTAATTATAAAGCCTCCTAACTATTCCTAGAGCCTTTTATTATTAATTTAACATCTCCAAAAACATTTTCCACCTATATATTATTTATCAATAATACCAGGTATTGCCCGGTAAACTTCAAAACCCTTTCGATGACCCCGAAACGCTTCTGGTTCCTCTTGAGAGTATTTCAAATATTAAAGAAACTTTTTAACAAATAAATCCTCGATACTCCCATCCTACTAACACTCAAAAGATCATGATTACCTTAAGCTTGTGACCCTGTAGGTTTGGTAAAACATAGACATGAACAAAAGCACTTTGTTCAATGATCGATAACAGAACCGTGGTCGTCCATATCGATCCCTATGAGTACACAAATGCCATTAGAGTGAACCTTTGCTTCTCATGTGATATTCCGTTTTCTTCACAATACTTTACAAAACCCAAGGTGAGATGTATCAGTATCCTCTTGAGTCATACATATGCTGACTATACCGGTCTCCTCGCTATCAGTTTTGTTCTTCTTTCTCGTTTGGCATCCCCGTGACATAGTCACCTGTGTCTGGCCATATGGTGATGCATGCCATCGCACCGAGAGGTCCCTAAGAATATATCCCCATCATCGGAGGAGCAAATCCCACTCTCGAGCTATCTAGTCCCTTGTCAAACTTTCCGATGAACCTAGAAGTTGTTGTTATGATCACTTTGTTATGAGCCCACCGTACGGTGTGAAGTGACTATGATACTCTCATGGTCTCAGGAACTAAATCACATGTTAACACTCCGTGTTATAGCGATTGACTCTAATGATATTATCTCAAAGTATAACAAACAAGTTTGGGTCAATTTAATATGATCGTTCTTCTAACGCCATACTCTCAATGTTGTTTTAGGACTATCGTTACATTTAATGATATCCTAAGACCAGAAAACATAATCACCAACAACACTTGAGCCAGTCTTAGAGGCAAGACTACGAACCTAATTTTACCGTTTATGATTCTACACGTGCATATGTGTGTTCCACTGAATCGCATATTCCAGGATCATAACTGTTATAACATAGAATATAAACTATTAACTATGAAGAAGGAAATATAATAATACAATATTATTGCCTCTAGGGCATATTTCCAACACAATGCATATGTACCAAACTATAAATTCTAGACCCAAATTTCAAATACTTAATTATCTGGAAACAAAAAAAATACAAATCATGATGTGCATAGTAACTAATGCAAATTGGGCTTCCATTCGGCCCATTTTATTTATCATCAACGAATTTGTCATTTTTGTTTCTCATACTATGTTTTGGATTTGCATCTGAAAATTTATGTTATAATAGATTCTTGTTAATAGTACAACATAATTTGTTTCCAGAAAAATTCGACCACAAATATGATTTTTGAAACCGAGTATACTTATAGCACCAAATGGCTAGTGCACTATGTACTTTCACGACAATGAATGCCGCTTAAAAAACTTGTGTGTTCTTCAGAACTAGCAATGCATATTACTTGGTATTTCCAAAGTACATAAGCTGATCTGGTTTTACCCTTCTGAATTACCAAATGAATTCCACCCTGACCCACCGAGCAACTCCTCACAGAGCTAGTTCTACAACTCAAAGCCTTCAAGTGAAATTATATCAGAGCTTCCGAATAGTGCACGAGTACATTTATTCTCGACCCCTAACTATTTTGAGGAATTCCCCACAAAATGACTTGGAACCTCCAACTCCTCGCTGCCTCCGTATCTCGGAAAGATCGCTGCTTGTTTCCCATAACCCATGTCACTGGAATCACTTACCGTTGTCGGTGATCGTCTCCGTTGTCACCGCTGTATTTGTGTGCCGCCAAGTTAGGGTGCATACAAACTTATGAGTGCATACGGGTCTGATGTTGTGCTAAGGTAATGCTACAAATACTTTATGCATCGATACTAATCCTTATCCATCCCAATGCTCGTCGATTTGTTCATATAGTATGCCACAGAATAATAACATAACTGAACAGAGGACAAGGAAACATCGCAGCTCAAATGATGATGAAGACTTTTTACCTAGTTAGGTGGAGTCCTCAAGAAGGACTTAGAAGATAGGTGCAAGGAAGATCAGAGTTTCCAGAGCACTTCAACAAGGCATACCTCTCACACATTAGGCTGGTTCCTCTAGCCCTGGTGCTAATGTGTTAAACGCTAAAAAAATGTGAAAGAGAGAGTTGAGAAAGCTCCAAAACCTAAAAGGTAAAGGACAAAGGTCATAGCTATGCAACTCAAAAAATCTACTATGATGATAGATCATAATAGGGAAAACCATACCATTAGCAGGGGGTCTAAGTGAAAGTTGAGATCTAGGTCTTCAGCGTGTGCTCAATCCAAAACCTATTTCTTTGAGCAAAGAATTCCAAATATCTTTGATGTGATTCGTTTCTCTTCGATTTTGACATGAAGTTCTTCAGGAAACTGTTGGTGAACATCCTCGCAAAGGAGTCACATGACTTGTTCGCAAGTCGGTCCATTGGTTGCATTTGAAATTCAACCGTTTCTCCATGTGTCATGTGTATAATTTAGCTGTGTTCAAAGATCTTCTCCCCTACTTCCTTCTTTGAGATTGCATCAAATACTTTACTAAGTACTTTACATTTCCATTGCATATTCCATGTTTAGATTTGTCCTCACTTCTGCCATACTTAGCATATTTGTTATATTTTGTTATTTGGCCCGCTGCTTAGTTTTAGTTCTAATTAGCGAGTTGATCCATTTGTCTCAGACATTTTAGCTTGTTATTCTTCTAAATTATAGCCAGTTCTGCTTAGTTTTGCCTCTATTCAGTCATGTTCTTATACTGTGTGCTTTGACTTTCTTTGAAGAACTTTCTTTTTTGATTTTTTTAAATCCCCCATTCACCCCCTCTGGTCGATATCTGATCCTACAATATATGTTAACATGGAGAATTTGGCAGCCAGAAGGGACACTACGATATATGGCGAACTGGAATAACGAAAAGTTGCACAGAAAACAAGCCACTTGTCAAACATCTGAACAAACATACAAATATGACTAAGCTGAAAACTATCAGAATTAGTGATGAGAGCGCAATGGTATAGCCAATCGAATGGCAACAGGAACAATCAAAAAATTCCAACAGTCCAAAAATCAAGGAATCTATGGCAAAATTAGAGATCAAATCGCATGCATTTCATCAAGTAGGTTGCACACATTGGATCGCATGAAGAAGCAACCCACCTTAGTTAGTAATACATGCAAACATAACTACTACTACTCCATGCCATTCCTGGGAACAAGTCAGCAAGCGAACGCAAAGGATGATGAGCAAGGACAAGAGACCGGGTACAAAGCTGAGGGGGCCAGACCCGAACCTCGTTTAGTGGGAGAGGCGGACACTATGTTGGTCGACAAACGAATGGGCATGCAATCCAATAGAGGAAGGAGGAAGAAGGCTCGAAGAAACCCTCTGAATGAAGTGAAGAGAGGGGAGTGCGAGGTACGAAGCTACAACCATGAAGGAAAGCGCTGCACGAGGAAGAAAAGGAGGAGATGGAGATGGGATGATTGTAATGTCACGACAAAGACAAACCATGCGAGAAACCCACCACACGAGGGTGGTACATGTGCGAGCGAGCCCGGCAATAGTTGGACACCAGTTGATGAAGTGATGGTAAAAGATGTAACGCCACCCGCCCCTACTAGCATAGAAGAATACATGCCCGCGAGACCTGGGCGAGCGAAAGCTAGGCATGCAACCAGGAAGCAAGAGTAGACAAGTCACTAACAGGTGAGAACAAGAATGTATGGGCCAGCCGCAAGGGCGAACAGTGAAACCATCTGATGGAAGACTGAACCCGACACAGAAGGAGCATCAGCCATCACAAAAACAACACCGACCGACTCAGAGAGCGATAAAATAGGAAACCCACTACTCCTCGCCACCCCTTCCCCACGTGCCACGATAGTGTCTAGGGCTTCGGGATGCAACCACCCCATAGTAAAGGAAAGCCAAACAACCGTCGATGTGTGGTACCAAAAGGGCACATGGCCCAATGACAAACGTCACAATGGATAGTACGAATCGAGTGAAGCGATGAAATGATTTTATCTAGTGCATTAAACAGGAAACAACCCTAGCCCATGTCAGCACACACCAAGCAGGAGCGAAGAAATATGCACGCAAATCTGGAGCACAAAATCGATCCATCAGACGACCCCATGTCATCACATCCAAAGTGTCCAATGATACCAACACTCGTAGTGCCACCCAAATGCAGACACAACACGTGAAATGACCGACAGCCATCACAAACCAATCTACACGAAATAAACTCACTCGGAAGGAAGAGAAGAGTCCCGGTCGACAATAACCAACATCGAGATCGACCCAACGATGCCCAAAAGAAAAGCATAAAGAAAGGGGCGCAATCTAGCGTAGCTTAGTAGTCGGGTTTTCAAGAACACATAACCACCCAAAACGAGGTGAAGCAGAAGGGTACTGCGAAGCGATCCAGGGGGCACGAGTACAATGCCCCAACCTGACAAAGCTGGATAGCGAGCGAGACCTGCAATGCCCAAACAACCCGAGAGACCCGACAACACCCAACAAATAAAGGCGGTCGACAATGCAACATCCTAACAGTCGATGGTGAGCACAGACCCACCCAGAACGAGGCTAGGCAGAAAGTTATCGACCGAAGCGACCCAGCAGGGATGGTTGACAAAGCAACGTTCAAATGGTAAATAATACACGAAACAACACCCTCCCGAGTCAGAAACACACCCCAATCCAGAACATGCTAGGCGGGCAGCCCATGCCAACTAGGCAGCCCCAACGGTGTCGAACATGATGGACCCGATCACGAGGCGGCCAACACCTCGGAACCAACAACCCGAATCGGACATGCCCACCCACCCAGAACACCACAAACCCACCCAGAGCACGCCAACCGGCCAGGGCCAGCAGTGTCGAAGATCCGGTTAGATGCCAGATCAACCTGATCACGACGCGGTCAGTATCCAGTTAGATGCTACTTCTTGAGCTTGCGTTGATTTTTTCCTTGAAGAGGAAAGGGTGATGCAAAAAAGTAGAGATAAGTATTTCCCTCATTTAATAACTAAGGTATCAATCCAGTAGGACGCACAAGAAAGCTCCAATATATGCACCTGTACAAACTAACAAACACTTGCACATGACGCGAAAAAGGGGTTGTCAATCCCTTCATGGTCACGAACAAGAGTGACATCTAATAGAGATAGGTATAAAAGATAAATAAAAGAGCAAACTGAAGTAAATATAAATAAATTGCAGCAAGGCATTTTTGGCTTTTTTGGTTTATAGATCTGAAAATATGTAACATCCCAAATTTTCAATTTGGAATGTTATACATAGATCATTCTTGCATAACGTATTTTATTGAATTTTGTTTTGCGATCCTAGAAATTCTATGCAACTCAAGGACCCACGGAGAGAGTTGGGGATTTTATTATTTTCATATTTGGGTTTCCTCAAATTTTGAAAATAGGATCATTTGTTTTAATTATTTTTCTCTCCGAAAATATTTCATATCAATTATATGAAAGGGGATAATATAACTTCTCCAAAAATAATGAAATATTGGAGGAAAAATATTTAAAAAAATATTTGATTTTATTTGAACTAGGAAAAAAATATGCGTTTTTCAAAATTGCATTTTAGGCCCAAATAAATGTTCATCTTGTTCTAAAAATTTTATTTAGACGGATAAAATTTGTTTTGGCATTTTTAGATTTTTATTTATATTTCTAGGATTTATTTAAGTTTCGGCGAAATTGGTTTTTTTTTAAATATATTTTTTTTCGCCCGCGGACCGACCTGGGCCGAAGGCCCAGCCCGCCCATCTGCCCGCGCCGCCTCGCCCGAGCGTGGCCGAGCCGGACTCCCGCCGGAGTCCGGGTCAGCGCCGCCGCCCGGGGGTGCCCCCTCCCCCAAGTCGGACGCGCCCTCCCCGACCCCTTTAAGTACCCCGCCCACCGCCACCTCTTCCCCACCCCGAGCCGAGCCGCCCCGCCACCGAACGCC
>NC_057814.1:264165827-264166860 GCF_018294505.1 Triticum aestivum | reverse complement strand
CCCGCCGTCGGAGCCGCCGTCGTCCCGCGCCTCGCCGGAATCCCGCCGGACCCGAGGTAGCCGCCGCCGCCGGTCTTTCCCGGAAAACCGGTCGTTTTTTTATAAAACCCGCGGTTGTTTTATATATATATAGATCGGTTTAGTTTTTTTACCGGTTTATTTAGTTTGCGGACGTTCGTCCGTACGTTCGTTTTAACGAACGGTTTTCGCCCGATAGTTACAGACAACAAACGTTCGTTCGTTGGCCTGTTCGTTAGTTTTTCTTTTTCTCGGATTTTTTGCGATTATTTTCGATCGCGATTTCCAATCTGTTTTTCGTTTTAGTATAACTTTTCGCTCGTTTATCGGAATCAGGCGATTCAAGCGCCTAGAGTTTCATCTCGAAACCCTCTTTCTGTTTAACCAACTTGAACAAGATTTTGGTACTATAAAATTTGACTTAGGTCCAGATTAGTAAACGAAGCTTGTTTCGTTCGCCGTTTGAGTTTCGTTGCTTCGTTCGATTTGATTCTTTTTGCAAACCGGAGTTCTTAAGTTAAACTTTCTGGTTAGATCTCTTATTTTGAGTTTTATCCGTGCACCCTTGCTTGATTGCTTATGTGTGACGCCCAGATAATCAAGCTACAGTAAAACTCTGCTAATGATGCCACGTCACCTCCGTTACTGTTTCTAATCCTTCGTTAGTTCAAAACCGATTCAAAAATCAATTCAAAATATGGCAAACAACAAAAGTTTTCAAACATTGAAACAAAAATGTTCGGAGTGAACCAAATATTGCACAGATAATTATGGTGGAGAAACCACACCTTTATAAAATGTTTAAATATTATGAGATGAATAAAACAGTAGCAAAAACAATTATATAAGTGTTATTAAATATAAACAAATATTAAACTAGTTTATTTAGTCACTAAAAACTTTTTACAACTCCGATTTAGGTGTGGGCTTTAACTTATTATAAAACTATAACTATTAAAGAAATAAAATAAAACAGTAAAGGAAAATAAATAAAAGAAAACACAAACAAAAAAAA
>NC_057814.1:264163313-264164843 GCF_018294505.1 Triticum aestivum | reverse complement strand
TTTTTGATTAATTAAACTAATCTAATAACTAAACTAATTAAATTGTTAGTTAATTAATTAATCAGTCTATGACAGGTGGGTCCCGCACGTTAGTTTGACCCAGTCAACGCCCTGTTGACTGCTGACGTCTTGATGACGTCAGCAGGCACTATTCTGGATAATGTTGAATTAAATAAATTAAATCAATTCTAAAATGTTTTAAAACTTTAGAAAATCATATAAAATAAACCGTAGCTCAGATGAAAATACTTTCCACATGAAAGTTGCTCAGAACGACGAGACGAATCCGGATACGCAGCCCGTTCGTCTGCCACACATCCGTAGCATAGCAAACCTGTAACATTTCACCTCCGGTTCATCTGCCCGAAAACGCGAAACACCGGGGATACTTTCCCGGATGTTCCCCCCCTTCGCCGGTACCACCTACTATCGCGTTAGGACACACCTCGCACTGCTCATTGTCATGTCACGCATCGTCATGTTTATGTTTGCATTGTATTTACTGTTTCTTCCCCCTCTTCTCTCCGGTAGACTACGAGACCGACACTGCTGCTGCCCAGTTCGACTACGGAGTTGACGACCCCTCCTACGTGCCAGAGCAACTAGGCAAGCCCCCCCCTTGATCACCAGATATCGCCTATTCTTCTCTATACTGCTTGCATTAGAGTAGTGTAGCATGTTACTGCTTTCCGTTAATCCTATCCTGATGCATAGCCTGTCTTTGTTACTACAATTGTTACCCTTACCTGCTATCCTACTGCTTAGTATAGGATGCTAGTGTTCCATCAGTGGCCCTACACTCTTGTCCGTCTGCCATGCTATACTACTGGGCCGTGATCACTTCGGGAGGTCACGGGTATATACTATATACATTATATACATGACACATGTGGTGACTAAAGTCGGGTCGGCTCGTTGAGTACCCGCAAGTGATTCTGATGAGGGGGCTGAAAGGACAGGTGGCTCCATCCCGGTAGAGGTGGGCCTGGGTTCCTGACGGCCCCCGACTGTTACTTTATGGCGGAGTGACAGGGCAGGTTGAGACCACCTAGGAGAGAGGTGGGCCTGGCCCTGGTCGGCGTTCGCGGATACATAACACGCTTAACGAGTTCTTGGTATTTGATCTGAGTCTGGCCATTTGGTCTATACGCACTAACCATCTACGCGGGAGTAGTTATGGGTATCCCGACGTCGTGGTATCAGCCGAAGCTCTTTTGACGTCAGCGACTGAGTGGCGCGCGCCGCATTGGACCGTAAGCTCGCGCTTGTATTAAGGGGGCTAGGTCTGCTTCCGGCCGCGTACGCAACGTGCAGGTGTGCATAGGGAGATGGGCCCAGACCCCTGCGCGCATAGGGTTAGACCGCCGTGCTGACCTCTCTGTTGAGCCTAGGTGGGGCTGCGACGTGTTGATCTTACGAGGCCGGGCATGACCCAGAAAAGTGTGTCCGGCCAAATGGGATCGAGCGTGTTGGGTTATGTGGTGCACCCCTGCAGGGAAGTTTATCTATTCGAATAGCCGTGTCCCTCGG
>NC_057814.1:264158270-264159977 GCF_018294505.1 Triticum aestivum | reverse complement strand
GTGCTACCTAGCCCATATTTCGGGTGCACATTTCAACCAATGTTTAACTGTGTATGTTTTCCTCGAGCATACATCATTAAGTCATTCGATCTAGCTAATGTTATCTCCTTGTTCACATAGTGGTGGAAATCCATCTTTTGGAAATCTCAATGGATTGTCGCTGAGTCAAGCAGTCACCTCCTCACCTCTCCTTGATTTAATTATGAACCCTTGTTCGGAACTCGCTTCCATAGTTCATCTCCCGAGAATCTTCGATGTCGTTTTGACAATTTGTGTTGCACCTTTTCTTCTCAGGGATCCTGAGTCTGAGTTATCCTGACATCAATCAGATCTGAATCTCGGTCAGATATGATGGTTGGAACATATTTCCAAGAGTTATAACATTGGCCTATTTATGACCCGGTAAGGTGATGTCATGCCTAACACACCTGGCGGGAGGACCTATTGTTATAAGTTTTACTTTTTAGCAAGGCTAGCTATTCTTCCATGAGGAAATTGTAAGACTTACTCTATAAGTTGTTCCTGATGGATCCTTTTTGTTTCCAAAGTCTGATCTTCACCTGTTGACCATGTCAATGCTATCTCGAAGCATGTCTATGGTACTCTGATTTTAAGCAGGAACATTTGAAGCCCAAAGCTAATTGTTTCCTGCTCAATTATCCACACACCGTTGTATGGGTAATGTCATGAAATTTCTCTCCCGTACCTAAAGAGTTTTCTACATTATATCACGTCATGGATATCATGCTCTGCTTGTCCTTGGGAAGGATATACCCTTGAAATATGTGTTAAAACACATTTTCCTTTCCATTCTTCTGTTTAATCTAATAATCAGATTTTCCTTTCCATTGTTTGGTTTAACCTTTCTGGTGATCTATATGATCTAAGCAGTAATATTCTCCTGCTTATGTAAACACCTCGGTGTACAACTCTGTCAGTAAGACCCTGTTATTATTGTTGGTGACATTTTGGTAACCACCGATGGACGAGAACTTTGCCTAATGGTCCGCCTCGTTTCAACGAGCAGGAAAATGGTTCTCTTCGTCCCTCGCCCTTGGTACCGACGATGTTGCTGACATATAACTGACAGGCTACCCTCTGACATGCCTTGCTATCATGATCGTGCAAGATGTCACCGCCCTTCCTACTTTTAACCCACATGGTGGGCCCATAACCCACAGTTCCACAGGATCGAAACCTGACTCTCCTGTACACCCCCTGTTCCCAAATATATTCATCGCGCGTGGCCTCGTATGTAATTCACGGACCATCGTCCTACTGATCTATACTGGCATCAGACATAATACTTATTCCGATTGCTTTGAACCCCTTTCACACTTTGTTTCAGGCTTCGAACGATTGCCTACCCGTTTGAAACTTCTCATGGTACTTTCTTACTTGCTCTCGGCTTTTCTTAAGGTTTAGTTCGAGAGATACTTTCCGCCACCTTCCCCGATGATATTGACCAGATAGTAAACCCTGCAGAAGTCCGTTCTTCCAGAATACCCCCTTACTCTGTCGTAAGTACGATGGAGTTCCCGAAGAAAGGACGACAACTTTATCATGATGACCTGAAACAGCAGAATGAAGACATCAATGTATTGGACCAGCCTCTTCGAGAAGAGCAAGCCAGGATGAGAAGACCCGCTAGATTCGTTACCAAACCTTCCCCCCTTACTCCCCTCTTAAATCTCGGGACGAGATTTC